>NC_057812.1:471070817-471080822 GCF_018294505.1 Triticum aestivum | reverse complement strand
ATCACAGAAAGGGCTTATATCGAAAGTAAATAACAAGCGTGCCACAGTCGGACGTCTTGAGCGACATCATAGAAAGGGCTTATATCGAAAGTAAATAACAAGCGTGCCACAGTCGGACGTCTTGAGCGACATCACAGAAAGGGAGTAAATAACAAGCGTGCCACAATCGGACGTCTGAGCGACATCACAGAAAGGGCTTAAATTTCCTAATTCATATCTGATAAATTCACAAAGATATAATACTCATAATAAATATTCAACACACGATAATAAATGGGTTAGTCCATCCACAGGAATAAACATTCAACCGGACCTAGCACTCATGTGGTTCACCGGAGTTTTGTCACTGAGACTGACATTTGACAAGATAAGTTGAACACAATACTTGGACATGGATGAGATGATTTAAGGATTTTTGACTCTGCAGAGTTTGTACTAAAATTACCCACAGCCAACGGATTTCCGTAGTCACGAAGGACTAGTTCCGTTTACGGTATTTCGGAAGAAACACATTTAACAAGTACACACCCATCCCACCTCACGATGCCAGGAATCACCCTAGACAGCGTTCAAGAAAAACTTTGAGACGGGGAGATCACAATCTCGAATAGCATGGGATCAAATTTATATACGCGCGCTCTAAGGGGTGCCCCCTCTCGGTCCCAACCGGAAACACCCATGCCCCCTGACCGGATGACTGGCTTTAATCCAGGGCCATGAAAGCGGTTTGCAACTTACTAAGCCATATTCCTTGCGGAAAACATGTGGTAGTACCAGGAAGGGAAAACGAATGGAAACTGGACTGACTCATGTTGACACTAGAGTCAAGTAGTCTGGCATAAGAATGGCATGCTACAACACTGCCATCTTACCCATACTCATGCCAACACATGGCCATGCAAACTCACATCCAACAACTTCTGGATTTTCGAAACTCACTTGCCTCAACTTTGCTTGTAATATGACATTCATCGATATGCTCATAAACATGCCATGAAACTACTTAATGGAAACATGCCAACGACACTCATTATATCAAAAGTTCAAACATTCTTGCTTGGTTCAGAGTAGTCGGAGCCTAGCTCGGTGAAGTTCGCGGTTCCGTCACCTCCTTCGGTATCTACGGTATAAAGAAACATACGCGCTAACGTAAATGCCGTGAGGTGCACAAAAATATTCCAAATATTTTTCAAATAAATCTGATAAAAAACTAGATAAAAATCTAAAGAGGACAGAAAAAGAATCATTCAAAAATCATTTTCTGTTCAAAAGTTATAAGGGTTTTAATCCAGGGACCTTTCTGTAATGAAACAGAAACTTCTCAGGGTCCATTTTATAAAACAAAAGACGTTTCGTTTGAGAATACGCCGGCCCAGAAGGGAGACGTACTTTGGCAGAAGACGCTTTTAGACAACGTTTCATTTAAAAGAAAAGAGAGGCTGGCGGGGGGTCCAACCCGTCAGGTTTGAAATTTCAAACGGGGAGAACAGAGATCGTCGGCGCCCGAGAGCTGCGGTGGTCGCCGGCGGCGATCCACGGCGAGGCAGGGGAATCGTGCGGTACCTCTGAGCTCAGCGTGTACTTCCGCGTCAGTGGGTGGTGGTGGTGGTCGTCGGTGAGCACCATGTCGACGGCGGTCCTTGCTCCGGCGGACGGCGGCTTGGGTGGAGTTGGATCTCGTCGGGGAGGGCTGCGGAGGTCAAATTGAAGCTTGGGTTAGATCACTTGGTGCTCGAGGAGGCTAATAACGAGGTTTGGGTGTCGGGGATGGCCTCGCCGGAGTGGATCGAGTTGGTGGCCGAGGCGGAACGAGGCGGCCGGAGTTGGGGGAGGAGACCTCCTCGAGGTCCTCCTGGTGGCTTGGCGGGGTCTTGGAGAGGTGTAGTGATGGTGCGTGCTCGAGGGCGAGCTCGGGGCCCCTTTTTATAGGCGATCCGAGGCGGTGGCCGTGAACGGAGTTCTCCGATGAAGGTTACGGCGGTGTAGAGCTTGGTCGGGGGAGATTAGGGAGTTGGGCGTCATCGTGGAGGTCTACTGGTCCATTCAGACGCTAAACGAACTTGGATTAGGAGCTTTGAGTGGGTTTCGACGGAACGGGGCGGCGCGGGCCCGTCGGCGGCAGAGAGCGTGCCCTGTGCTTGCCGGGCCACGGCGACGGTGCTGCGGGGGTGCGCTGGCATGCATGAGCCACGCGGAGAGCCAGGGAGCGTTGGGCGGCGCCGGATGGCGTGGCGAGCTGGCTCAGGCCCTCACTGGCCGCCACGGGTGGCGCTGCCACCGCAGAAGCTGCCAACTCCGGCGATGCTCGCCGCCACCGACGCCTACACCCGTCCAAGAGGGCGTGCGGTGCTCTGGCCAGGGAGGAGAGGCCGTGCGCAACACGCCAAAGCGCACTGTGGATCGTGACAACTCTCTGACGAAGAAACGACACTGAACTCTCTAAAACTTCTGAATTTTTCTGAAAGTGCATAGTAACAGGGCTGGCCAGGTGTTCGACAAAATGATTTTGGTATGTGGGAGGTTCTCCTTGAGCTGATTTTTAGTGGGGTGGCCTCTCATTGCACCTGGAGGCTGCCTGAATTTTGGTGGAATTTTTGGAGAAGAGGAGATATGAATTTCACCAAATTTGACAAATCTGGTCCAAACTTGCAGAGGCTAAAACTTGAAAATTTTGAAAAGAAGAAGAGTGGATCTTGATGGATCTAGGTTGGGGGTGCTAAGGACTATCCAGAGGAGTTGGTTTGAGATCAAAACTCAAAGGAAATCAGGTACTTCCTTTGTAAATCATCTAGGCTTAAAATAATTGACAGAATTGTTTTTGGAAGAAAAATAAATAAAATATAATTCAAAAATGGTTTGGACTAGTTGGAGCAGGAAGCTAGGATTGCCCCAAAGTGGAAGGAGGGGTTTTGGGAGGTTTTACCACATGAGGCATGGTAAATCCATGGGTGGTTTCAGAAAAAGAAAGAAGCCTCAAAACTCATAGGATTTATTTTTTAAAATAAATAAATTCCAAGAATATTTGAGAAGAGAATAATCAGAAGGAAGTTTTCATAATTCAAACACCAGAATTGAAGAAGATACAAAAATAAAAATAAAATCCTTGCCAGGGAAAAAATTTGAGAGAGAGATTATTGGAAGGATTTAAATGACCTTCTTCAAAACCAACAAAGTTTTTGTTGAAAATCAAATAAATTTTTTTTGGAGTGTCACAACACCTACCCCCTTAGGAAAAATCTCGTCCCCGAGATTTCAGCTGATCCTCAAATAAGTGTGGGTGCTCTGTCTGAAGAAAATCCTCTCTTTCCCAAGTTGCTTCACTCTTGGTGTGATTGCTCCACTGGACTCTGAAAAACCTGATGGTTTTCTGTCGGGTCCTCCTTTCAGACTTGTCCAATATTTTTACTGGATGTTCCCGATAGGTGAGGTCTGGTTGCACGTCAATGTTCTCATGGGATACTTGCTTCTCTGGGTTGCTTACGCACTTCCTCAACTGCGAGACATGGAACACGTCGTGGACATCGGATAATTCTTCGGGTAATTCTAGCTAGTAGGCTACCGTGCCTCTTCGTGCCACTATACAGAATGGTCCGATGAATCTTGGTGCTAGCTTTCCTTTAACCTTGAACCGTTGTAGGCCCCTCATAGGAGACACTCGTAGGTACACATATTCACCGGGTTCAAAGCTGACTTCACGGTGCTTCTGATCATAATAGCTCTTTTGTCGGCTTTGAGCTGCCTTGAGTCGGTCCCTGATTAGCTTGACCTTTTCCTCGGCTTCCTTGAGCATGTCTGGGCCGAAGATGCGGCTGTCTCCGGTCTTTGACCAATTTAGCGGGGTACGACATCTCCGCCCGTACAGAGCTTCAAATGGTGCCATTTGCAGGCTGGCCTGGTAATTGTTGTTGTATGCGAACTCAGCATATGGCAGGCTTTCTTCCCAACTGGTTCCATAGGTGAGGACACATGCTCTCAGCATGTCTTCTAAAATTTGGTTTACACGTTCAGTTTGTCCATCAGTCTGGGGATGGTATGTTGTACTGAAGGCTAGTTGAGTTCCTAGCGATAGTTGCAGCTGCTCCCAAAATCTAGAGACAAACTGAGTGCCTCTGTCAGATATTATAGTCTTTGGGACTCCATGCAGACAGACTATGTGGGAGAGGTAGAGCTTGGCGAGCTTTTGAGTGGTGTGGGTTGTCTTCACTGGAATGAAATGTGCCACCTTGGTTAATCTATCGGTGATGACCCATATGGCATCATTCCCGTGTCGTGACCGAGGTAGTCCGACAATGAAATCCATCCCTATTTCATCCCATTTCCACTCAGGTATTTTGTTTGGTTGCAGTAGTCCGGCTGGTCTTTGATGCTCAGCTTTTATGCGTTGACAAGAATCGCAACATGCAATGAAGGTGGCTATATCCCTCTTCATACCGTGCCACCAAAATCTTTCCTGAATGTCCTTATATATTTTGGTTCCTCCAGGGTGGATCGAATATGGGGCGGTGTGGGCTTCAGCTAGATTTTGCTGTTTAAGGTCCTCTATATTTGGCACGCAGAGTCTGCCTCCGTACCATAATATTCCCACATCATCTATGGCAAATTCCGAGGCCTTTCCCATACTCACCTTTCTTTTAATGCCTTCGATGCTGGGGTTTCCATGCTGAGCTTCTTTAATACTTTCCACAAGGTTGGGTTGCACTCCCAAATTTGTTATGGTGCCTTCCGTGACCATCATCAAGTTGAGTTTGGCAAACTCTTGTTGGAACTCAGGTCTCAAGCCTTGCAGACTGTTGTCGTCCGGGCTGGGTTTCCGACTAAGAGCATCTGCCACTACATTTGCTTTCCTAGATGATAGTGGATACCCACATCATAATATTTTACCAATTCCAACCAGCGTCGTTGCCGTAAATTGAGTTCTGGCTGTGTGAAAATATACTTGAGACTTTTATGGTCCGTATATATTTCACAACGATTTCCAAGTAAGAAGTGCCTCCATTCCTTGAGTGCATGAATGACTGCTGCCAATTCTAAGTCATGAGTGGGATAATTTTCTTCATGCTTGCAAAGTTGTCTTGAAGCGTATGCGACAACTTTGCCTTCCTGCATCAACACGCATCCGAGTTCCTTTCGAGATGTGTCACAATACACTTCAAAATTCTTGTGTATGTCTGGCACAATTAATACTGGTGCTGTGTTAATTTCCTTTTTAGTTCTTGGAAACTTTTCTCGCAAGCTTCCGTCCATTCAAACTTCTTGTCTTTCTTGAGTTGCTGCGTCATTGGCTTGGCTATGGTGGAGAATCCTTCAATAAATCTACGGTAGTATCCTGCCATTCCCAAGAAACTTTGTACATCCATTACGCTGGCTGGTGGTTTTCAGCCAAGTACGGCCTTGACTTTTTACGGGTCTACGGCAATACCTTCTTGGGTCAGTATGTGGCCCAGAAACCCTACTTGTCTTAGCCAACATTCACACTTGCTGAACTTGGCATACAATTGATGTTTCCTGAGTTCTCCTAGCACAATTCTGAGATGTTCCGCGTGCTCTTTTGGTGTCTTGGAGTATATTAGAATATCGTCGATGAATACCACAACAAACTTGTCAAACTTCATAAATACTTTGTTCATGAGGTGAACAAAATATGCGGGGGCGTTCGTTAGTCCAAATGGCATTACTGTGAACTCATACAGTCCGTATCTGGAGGTGAAGGCTGTCTTGGGGATATCCTCCGTTCGTACTTTTAACTGATGGTATCCCGACCTTAAGTCAATCTTTGAGAATACCTTGGCCTGAGCGAGCTGATCAAATAAATCATTTATCCGTGGCATCGGGTATTTGTTCTTGATTGTGACCATGTTAAGTGCTCGATAGTCTATACACAATCTCAGTGTTCCATCCTTCTTTTTGGCAAATAAAATAGGTGAAGGTGAGGAGCTGGCTCGAATATATCCTTTGTCCAGTAATTCTTTTATTTGCTTCTTCAATTCTACCAACTCGGATGGTGCCATTCTGTATGGTTTCTTGTATACTGGGGTGGTTCCGGGTGCTAGCTCAATGCTGAATTCTATTTCTCGGTCTGGTGGCATGCCTAGTAGTTCTTTGGGAAATACGTCTGGAAATTCACACACTACTGGAACCTTGCTTAATTCAGAAACGTCCACCTTGTTCAATCTTGGTTGCCGGGATATTTTTCCCTCTTTGGCTGAAACCCTTATTGTCTTCCCGTGGTGGTGGGTGAGGATTATGGTCCGGTTGAAGCAGTCAATAAAACCTTTGTTGGTGGTTAACCAGTCCATCCCTAGGATGACATCCAGTCCTTTATTTTCCAATACAATAAGATTGGCGTGAAACTTCAACCCTTCAAACTCAATAACCACACCTTGGCAGTAACTCTGAGTAACTTGCTTAATCCCAGGGGACTTGATGATCATGGATTTTTCCAAGGGAAGCATCGAAAAATCATTTTGCAAAGCAAAACTTTTCGAAATGAATAAGTGAGAAGCTCCAGAATCAAACAAAACCATGGCAGGTATTGTGTTGACAGGAAACGTACCGAGTACGATATCCGGGGCATTCTATGCCTCCTCTTTGGTCACATGGTTCAGATGACCCTTCCTGTGGTTGTTATTGGGGTTGAAATTGTTTCGCTTGGGCGTTGAATTATTGCCACCGTTGTTCGGCTTTGGGGTCGAGTTCCTTGGCTTGGGGCACTGCTTGGCATAGTGCCCTTCCTCTCCACAAGCATAGCAAGTAACGCCTGGGCGATATGTGAACTCCTTGTCCCTTGCATGGAAATTCTTGATTGAGCGTGAGACGTTTGTCATGGGTTTGTGTGTCCCACCTTTCTGAAAATCTGTCTTGCTTCGGTGGTTGCGAGCAAGAGTAGTCTGGTCCCTTTTTCGCTTGCGGAAATCCTCCAAGCTGCGTCTCTCATTTTCCAAGGTAACGGCCTTATCCACTAGCGTTTTAAAATCTCGGAAAGTGTGCACAACCAGCTGGCATTTAAGCGCAAGTGCCAGACCGTCTAGGAATTTCTCCATCTTCTTGCTTTCAGTCATACGCTCTTCATTGGCGTAGCGAGACAATAGAGTAAACTGACCGTTGTAATCTGACACCGTCATGGTCCTTTGTTTGAGGTCATCAAACTCTCTCTTCTTGATTTTCATAATACTCTTGGGAATGTGTGCCCCACGAAAACCTTCTTTGAAGTCCTCCTAGGTTATATCATTTTCGTTGGGGTGCATGTGCAGGAAATTCTCCCACCATGATGGAGCTTCTCCTGTGAGATAGTGTGGAGCATAAAGTACTTTCTCGGGGTCTGAACATTTTGCAATAATTAATTTTCTCTCCATGTCTCGAAGCCAGTCCTCGGCCTCAAGAGGTTTGTCAGTATGAGAAAATGTTTGGGGACGCGTCTTCTGTAGCTCAGATAACTTGGATTGCTGCTGATACTGTCCATGGTGATTTCCCACATTGATGACTTGGTTCATCATTTCCTGATGTTGTTGCTGACTTTGCTCATAAAGGCGGCACATTTGGGAAAATGCTGTTTCACCGTCCTGTTGACTCGACTGTCCTTGTGTGAAATTGTTGCCTGGTTGAGTGCCATAATTTTCCTCTGGCGGAGTTGGCATGGAGCGCGTCCAAGGACGAGACATTTTTCACTTTGGGGATATATTTTGTAAAACTCATAAGAAAGTGAAAAGAGTCGCAAAAATCAATAAATGCACAAGGATGGAAAAAAAATTAAATGCTCCAGGATTACTTAAGAAAACAAATCGATTGCGCACGGAGAAGGACTGCTCATTACATATCTTACGTGCAGGCGGTAATTATACAATACATCACTCAGGATATGCGTACATATTCCTGACATGTTATTTAGGCTAGTGCACTTCTCCCAGTTCCTACATGATGCGCAAACAAGCTACTCCTCACAACCTATGTACATATAAACATATCGTACAAAGCGGTACATCGCATGGCGGCTAAGCGTACTCAGTCGGAGATGATGACGATCTCCTTTGCCCTGCCAAGGGTGAGGCGCAGGGAGGCTGGGGACTCGACCTCCTCCTCGCTAATAGGCTCCAGATGTGTGGTGCTGCGCCGAGTAGATGGAGCGGGTGCCAGAGGCGGAGCAACACAAACAGGAGTGGGCGCAAAGGGTGGTGCAGTGCGGGCTGGAGTGGGTGCAATGACTTGGTTGAACTCTTCGGTGGTAAGCAGGCGACGAGCAGAGGCGAGTGTGGTAGGTGCATAAGATGCCGAGGACGAGATGAAAGTCAGTGGCGGTGCGGTGTGCAGGAGCTCCCTCCTGTTGGCGGCACAGCCATGGACTGAATCCATGCGGGCAGCCACAAAGTCGTCCACCAGGTTGTCGAAGGCTGCCTCCAGAGCCTGAGGTACTCAATAAGCATCTCAAAAGCCTCGTCTCGTTCTCCTCTGGGGCAAGAGAACGCGTAGTGACAGGTGTATGGCACATGGCATGGAAGGTAGCGGTAACGACGAGTCTTCATCGAGGGAAGGACATCCCTGAGATGGGCTATCGCCTCGCGGGCTGCCATCTGCATAGCGTGCCTCTCCGTAGGCATGGCTCTTCCCAAGTACCGGAAGCGGTGTAACTCAACACGCCCTCCCTTGAGCTGCACCGCGTCCTGGTGCATGGTCAGACTGTTGTTGACTTTATGCTGGTAGAGTGTGAAGACTGGGCGCACAGATGGCCCCATCGCGACCTGAACGATGAAGGAGAGGAGCTTGACGAACCCATCGGGCATGTTGGCGAATGTCTGAGACTCGCAGCTATTGTCGGCCATCTACAAAAGTAGGCAAAAATTCTGAATGGTCAGATCATAAATTTATGCTGACTGTCTGAAAAAAATGACTACATTTGCAAAAAAAAAATAGCTCTATCGTGCTAATAACCGATTAGCGATCGCACCTAGTGGCTTCCTACAGTCAGCCTGGCTCTGGTACCAAGCTTGTCACGACCGGTTTTCCAATAAAAATGTTTATTGAGAAACCAATCTTTTGAGTCCAGTATGAGGAAAATCCTCCTTACTGGTAGACAAAATTCTTGATACAGCAAGCCAGTAGCACAAAATATATTACAAGGTCGAGCTAAGGCTGCTCAACAAATTATTACAAGCACGCCAATAATTATACACAATGGCGGATATGACATAGTGGTGTGGTGGGATACTACTGACTCGAGATAAAAGTGGTGGTGGAATATCACAGTGGAGGGTGGATAACACGACTCCTAAACTAGCAGCTCATCGAGCGTCGAGGTGAGGCTCGATGAATTTTATTCGGGTAGCGGAAGCGGATATAATATAGTAACCAAATCCAGGATCACTCGAGACTGACTGGGACTCCTCTAGGCGTCGGACTCGCTATCGAACTCTTCATCCATGAGATCGCCTTCGTCAACATCTGGCCAAATCAACAAGCCAGGTGAGTACTTTGAAAGTACTCGCAAGACAGTTCGGACATAAGATATAACAAATGCATGCATGAATGCGTAACGAGTAATTATTAATGCACATTCAAATTAATAAATATTGGAACAACATCGTAAGTAAAAAGGGAGCCGGGCGGTAGTCTTCCCGAAATCTCAACAAAATAACTGAAAAACCGATCGGGTGTCTTGAGCGACGCCTCGAAGGGTGAACAAGTAAATAATCATGCCGCAGTCGGGCGTCTAAGCGACACCACGAAAAGGGCTTTTGTTGAAAAGTAAATGACATGCGTGCCACAGTCGGATGTCGGAGCGACATCACAGAAAGGGCTTATATCGTAAGTAAATAACAAGTGTGCCACAGTCGGACATCTGAGCGACATCGCAGAAAGGGCTTATATTGAAAGTAAATAACAAGCGTGCCATAGTCGGACGTCTGGGCGACATCACAGAAAGGGCTTATATCGAAAGTAAATAACAAGCGTGCCATAGTCGGACGTCTTGAGCGACATCACGGAAAGGGCTTATATCGAAAGTAAATAACAAGC